>NC_081354.1:5295955-5343455 GCF_030684315.1 Stegostoma tigrinum
ACACGACCAATACTCACTCATCTCAATCCACATGGACAAGGAGAACCACGACTTCAACTGGGACAACACCAAGATCCTGGGACAGGCTCGGCAGAGACAAGCGCAAGAATTCCTGGAAGCGTGGCACTCCACAAATCATGCTATTAATAAACACATTGAACTCGGCCCCGTATACATTCCACTATGCAGGAAAACCGGAAGTGAGGCAATCCATCGCAACAGGTCCCAGAGTTTAAAAACCAGGCGGGAAAACACACCGATGCTTCATCGGAGACTGCACTGAGGATGTTACCCAGCACGGTAACGAAACATCTGCGGAACAATAAACCAGCTCGGCCAGCCAACCAGCCTCAAAACCCTTCCTATTCATATAAGCAACCTGTGCCTTTTAAATGTTGTATTTGTACCAGCCTTCACCACTTCCTCTGGCAGCACATTCCATACACACAGCACCCTCTGTGTGAAAATTATGTCTCTTAGGCCTCTTGTAAATCTTTCCCTCCTCACCATAAACTTATGCTGCATAATTTTGGGTTTCTTTGCCTTGGGGAATAGACCTTAACTATTTCCCCTATCCATGCTCTCATGATTTATATACCCTACAAGTATTTGATAGACCATTTGTTTCATTTTTGTAGTTGTTTAGTGTATTGGCTAGCTGCTGAAACATATTTACATGAGGTTGCTAACAGGCATTGATGAAAAGCACAAATGTACTACACAAAAGAAAAGAAATATGCATTGCTTGGCATATTTATTTATGTGTGTGTCAATTTGAAAAGATCTCAGTAAAAACAGTAAAGCCGTTTTTGTCAAGCAATATCCATTTACTTATACAATCCCAAAGAAATGTCACTCCCATCTTAAGTCCTTAATTGCTTCTATAGCTGACTCTTTCCTTGTACTGCCAAAACAGTTCTAAAGCATCTTTCCAGTTCTGGTAGCTTGAAGTTTCGTTCAGTTTATAGTTTGGATAGCCCAGAGACTTCTACTTACTCTCTCAACTTGGAAATTGTACAAAGTTCCTAGTTACCCTGAAACTGTTCTTTCCAACTGAAAATCCTGACATTTCCTGCAGGATAGAGCTGTTCTTCTGCTGGCATGGAACGGAAATCTGATGATTTGGAGCTAACCTCAATTTAAACGGTAAGTGTTACTCAATCATTGGTTTTCTTGTGTCTTTCTGAAACTCACCATAGTGAATTCACCGTGGTCTTACTGAGCCATAGCACCATTCTTGCATTAGATGGGGTGGGGGAGGGGAGAGAAAGAAATAGATAGATAGACAGAAAGACACAGAGAGAGAGAGAGAGAGAGAGAGAGAGAGAGAGAGAGAGATGACTGGTGGTAGTTTAACCTGAAGGTCACCATGCCTCAGGTCAGGGAAGAGGTTGAGAAGGTGAGTCCTTCTTGATATTCTCAGCTGGTGCAGGAATTGAACCAATGCTGCTAGCATCACTTAGCATCGTGAACCAGCCATCCTGCCAACTGAACCCCTCCGATATCATAATACAGCGAGTGCTGGGAGTTAGGGATTCTCCTCTGTAAAACAGGAATTGATGCCTTAGCTGATTTGCTCCAGATTTTTACGCAAGGAATTCATTTTTCATGAAAACCATCTTAGCCTGAAGAAAGAACAATGTAATTAACCTTAAAAAAAATCTTATAAAAGGAATTCATTCAAAAGAATGCTGGAGGTGAATTTTGTATAGGATATAAAGAATTAACTCTTCAGATGTCAGAAGGTTTGTTATTTAGATTTGCAAAATGACCTTTATGATGCCAGAGGCTGCATGTTTTATCACAATTCAAGCTGATAATTCTTGTATTATCAAGAATTGTTTTAACAGATGCATTCTACCTATTGTAGTAATAAAATGCTTAGCAATAAGAATGGACATCATGTTAAAACATTAAGGTACGGATTAGGAGCTAGAGTAGACCATTTGGCCTTTTTGAACCTGCCCTGTCCTTTAGGGAGATCATGAGTTAAACCTCACCCCTTCTTTTCCCCATCTCCAACTGAAGCACTACCTCATTGGAGCCTGCCTTTCTGAAACATTTTTCCTCAAGTTCCGTCTCAACCTCCTGCCTTTCACCTTAAAACTATGCCTCCTTCAACAAGGGGAACAACTGCTTCCTCATCTTCCCCATCCATTCCCCCCATATCATCTTAAACACCTCAGTCAGGTTCCTCCTCAATCTTCCCTGCTCTAAAGAAAACAACCTGAGCTTATCCAGCCTCTCTTCATCGCTGAGATGTTCCATCCCAGGCAACATCCCAGTGAATCTCCTCTGCACCCCCTCCAGTGTAGTTGTGTCCTTCCTATAGTGTGGCAACCAGAGCTGCACACAGTGCTCCAGCAGTAACCAAAGTTCTGTGAGGCTCCAACATAACCTCCCTGCTTTCATAATATATGCCATGGCTGATAAAAACAAGTGTCCCATGTAGCTCCTAACTACCCCGTTAACCTGCCCTGCCACCATTCGGGATCTGTGGACAGACACCCCGAGGTTCCTCTGTTCCTCTGAGCTTCCTAGTATCCTGCCATTCATGGATTACTCCCTTGTCTCGTTCCTTCTTCCAAAGTGCATCCCCTCACATTTATCAGGGTTTAATTCCATCTGCCCATTTGACCAATCCGTTTATATCTTCCTGTTTCCTGACACCTTTCTTCTCACTGGTGTCCAGGCGCCAATCTTTATGTCATCTGCAAACTAATTTACCATCCTCCCACATTCCCGCATACATCCTTTATGAATATCATTTTGTTCTGTTATCATATGCTTTGTTGAAAAGAACAGAAAGGGGGATTGGCAGCAGTGAGCCGGTCCATGCACAAACCACCAATAGTTAGTGACCAGAGGGTATGACCAACTGGTGCTTTGTGAAAATACAATAGGTATTCCCCCAGCTTTCTGGCCCACCGTTTGAACAGGTCACTGCTGCCCCACTAAAATTCAGCACAAAACATACGCATCCTGAAAGGTAACAGGAAGATTGAGGATGAACTGTTGTTTATATCATTAAAGCAATTGGTCAAGAGGTTTAAAGCAAGTAGCAAATTCTGGAGATTTACAACCAGCACTGTGTCTCTTAAGGGCTTGAAACTTGAAGCTAGTACAATCGTCATTGTGACCTCCTTTCTGTGCCATAGACTTCCCACAATTCTGAATCTATAATTTGCTGGAAGACTTAGGCATTAATTAACAGTTCTGAGGAAGGGTCACTCAACCTGAAAAGTTAAGTCTGATGTTCCTCCACAGATGCTGCCAGATGTGCTGAGCTTTTCCAGCAATTTATGTTTTTGTTCCTGATTTACAGCATCCACAGTTCTTTCAGATTTTATTTAATAAAAACATTTGATATAATCATACTGTCATCTTTCCAGGAAGATTTGATTCATTAATGAAAATGAATAATGTTCTAACAAGGCTATTGATGTGGAAAGAGTTGAACCCTTGTTGTAAAATGGGACAATGGTGTAACATAACTGTGAACAATCAGAATGCCACAGTCAAGGCTTTTTGGGGCACCATTAAAATGAGCAAGTTTTTGTTGGATGAATATTCATTATTCAGTTGCAAGCACTATCCACTGCCAAAGTATGCCCAACATATTCAATGCAGTTTCAAAAGGTTCATGGGATTTATTTTTTTAAACTCTTTCTTCTTTTTTAACTGCTGAAGATGGAAGTCCTAAAGGCTGTGTTGTTGACTTGTCTTCCATTCCATTTTCCACAGTCTCTTCAGTGAAAATATTTCCAAGTGTTTTGTATTTGCCAAGGTGAGGGATTATGCTGTCGGGTTAAATGTTTACATCTTGCTTGAAATTCTGGGATGGCTCCAGCCGGAAAAGGACATCCATTCCCTTCAAATTGGGTGGCTGAAGATAAATCAGGACACAGTTTAACAATAAGGGGTAGGCCATTCAGAACAGAGTTGAAGAGAAACTTCTTCACCCAGAGAGTGGTGGATATATGGAATGCTCTGCCCCAGAAGGCAGTGGAGGCCAAGTCTCTGGATACTTTCAAGGAAGAGATAGACAGAGCTCTTAAAGATAGTGAAATCAAGGGTTATGGGGATAAGGCAGGAACAGGATACTGATTGTGGATGATCAGCCATGATCATAATGAATGGTGGTGCTGGCTCGAAGGGCCGAATGGCCTATTCCAGCACCTATTGTCTATTGTCTAATGTCTATTGTCTAAATCACCCCAGTTCTACACCAAACAGACTATAGGGGAAGCAAAGACATAGTGTAATGTCACAGGACTAATTCTCCCAAAACCCTGGTAATTGTTTTAGCAATAGGCTGTGGACCTAGTGTGGGAAAGTGGGACTAATGTGGATAACACTACAGACTCGATGGGCCAAAGGGCCTCTATCTATGATTCTATAGATTCAGATCCAACCATGGCATCTGGTGGAAATCAAACTGGTGAAATTTGAAAATGAAAGTTTGTCTCAGTAACAGTAACCACGAAATTCTCATCAATTGTAAAAATCAATCTGGTTCATCAACACACGCTCAGGAAGGAAATGGACTGTCCTTACCCATCTGGGCTACATGTGACTCCAGGCCCACAGCAATGTGGTTGATTTTTCATTGCCTTTTGATACAGCCCAGCAAGCCACTCAGTTCTAGGACAGAGATAATGGGAACTGCAGATGCTGGAGAATCCGAGATAACAAAGTGTGAAGCTGGATGAACACAGCAGGCCCAGCAGCATCCCAGGAGCTCAAAAGCTGACTTTACAGGCCTAGACCCTTTTTTGATGTTTCGGGCCTAGATCCTTTGTCAGTTTTTGTGCTCCTAAGATGCTGCTTGGCCTGCTGTGTTCATCCAGCTCCACACTTTGTTATCTCAGTTCTAGGACAATTAGGGATGCATAATCTTGTCAGCAATATCCACATACCATGAAAGAATTGATAAAAACGAATCACCAGCGCCACCTATATAGAGAGAGGAACAGAGTGATTGAGGCATACAGGTCCACAGCACAGGGAAAGACACTTCAGCCCCTTGAGTATGCACTGGACAAAAGTGACCAAATAACTGTTGCAACCCTATTTTCCAGTACTTGGCGCATAGCTTTGTATGTCTTGGCATCTCAAGCGTATCTCTTAAATATTGAAATGTTATGAAGGTTTCAGCATCTACCACCCTTAACACAGTGCATTCCAGATTCCCACCACCCTCTGGTGAAAAAGCTTTTCCTCACATCTCCCGTAAACTTCTTGCTCCTTCCCTTAAATCGATGGCCCCCAGCATTGATATTTCTGCCAAGGGGATAAAACATGTAGTTTCTGTCCACCCTATCTAGGTCCCCCATAATTGTATATATCTCAATCATGTCCCACTTAATATGGGGAATGCTTCAGACTAAAGATCTGTCCCTAGAGCCATACACCTAACACTTTCTATTTTTGTTTCAGACTTTCAGCATCCTCAGTGTTTTGCCATCATCCTGGGTTCAGTCTCGTTCTACATGTAAATTACTCAAGTCTCAACATGGAAGATTTGATGCCCCTGATGGACACAGGAGTGTGTGACCAAATGCTTTGTCAAGGAGATAAGATTCAAGGAGCATTTAAATAAAGGAAAATGCAGCAGAGAGGTTTATGGAAGAGCAATAGTGTCCTGAGCTAGTGACCCAGGTAGCTGAGGGAATGGCCACCTGTGGTTGAAGGTTAAAATAAGGGATTCTCAAAGCTAAAACTAGGGAGTGCAGAGATCCAGTGGGAGATCAAGAGCATAACAGATAGTAGCAGGAGCAGATCATACAGCTTTTTCAGACTGTTTCACCATTCAATATGAATGTGACTTCTTTTCCTGCTTCCTTATCCTTATCCTTCTCCCCATTTCCCTTGGGGATTTCTGAGAGGTCAAAATGTTGTTCGTCTCTGCCATAGATCTGTTTGATGACAGGGCACTCATATCCTCCGGGGGAGAGCATTTCATAGATTCACAGCTTTTCAAATAAAATGATTTCTCCTAATCTCAGTCCTTATTGATTGGCCCCTTACCTTGAATCTGCTTCCCCTTCCTCCTCACTCTCACCCTCCACCCCTGTGTTCTAGATTCTGGATTCTTCTAGACAGCCAGGAGGGAACAAGATCTCTGTGCCTAGCTTTATTAAACCCCTTCAGAATGTTGTTTATTGTGGGAAAGACATGCAAACGAGAAGATTATTGTAAGTAGTTTTATGGGATTATAATTAGAAGGGTTGCAGTAGCAGCTGAAGATATTACAGTTGAGTGATTGTTTCAGAGCTGAGATTTATAGTCAGGAGCCAAGGTATCACAAAACAGAAACTATATCCTTTATGCAGGCCCATATAAGATTGCAGTTAAACTATTAAAAATTAATTCCACGCCACAAGCCCTTCCTTTGTTTATCCCAGCCCTTTCATAAAGGCTTGCATTAAATAGAAGCAAGAAGAAATCAGCAGCAAGATTGCAAACACTAGTATCATCTTTCTTTGGGGTCAGGAAGGCAATTTTTCATTGCTGTAAGCAGATCTTTTAATGAAACTCAGAAACAGTAGCTTTCTTCAAAAAAAATGCATGCAGCATTTACAGAGAATATAGGTGAGTAGTTCTGATTTACATGCTTTGGAGTGACATTCAAACAGATTTGACAGCCCTGCAGGTTTGACCAAATGTCTCCAGAAATTAAAGATTAATCCACAGAACACAAGCCCAGAACTAGAATTACAGGGGCTTTAACAAAAAACTGTATCTGTAATGTTTAAACTTTCCTTGAACTCTTTTGTTCTGGTGTTATGAATGCATTAGACTCAAGGATAAAAGAAGCCAATAGCCAAGAGTCTTCCAATCAGCATCGAGAGTGGTCTGTATAATTTCTGATTGGCTTTTGGAGGAGGGACTTGGTTGTGGGGTGATGGAAGAATTGTGACCTGTGGTAGGGGGGATGGGGGAATGGTGAGGTTTGTGACAGGACATCACATACTGCATCTCCAGCTTTCAGAGTGCTTCTTCTTTGTCAGATGAAATGAATTCACTTCACCCAACGAAGGGGCAGTGCTTTGAAAGCTTGTGATTTCAAATAAGCCTGTTGGACCATAAACTGGTATCATGGGACCCAGTTCACATCATGTAATCTCCAGGATTACGTCTAACTGGAATAAAACAAAGAACTGCAAATGTTGGAAACGTGAAACAAAGACAGAAATTCTTGGAGAATCCCAGCAAGTCTGGCAGCTTCTGTGGAGAGAAAGGAGAGTTAACGTTTTGTGCCCAGTTCTCATTGTCTCCCATTAAAGTGGTGTTTTGGCTCAGAGATATCACACGAATGTATTTTTGTATATTTCAGAAAAATAGCATGATTAAAATACTGCTTAACATTTTTGAAATTTTTCTTACCTTCCTTCACATTTTAAGGGACCAGGAATGAAACTTGCTCATATTTTGTACTGGGTCTGGTTTAAAGTTTGCTAACAATTTCAGTCCTTCCATCATTACCTTGCTACCTAGAGGCCCCCCCCCCCCCCCCCCGACATGTTGTCCATCTTGCCTCCCCACTTTCTCACTATAGAGAGAAAACTGGTTGTGAGTTCAAGCTGAAGGTCACTACACCTCGGGTGAGGTGTGAGGTTGAGCAAGTGGGATCCTTAGGTTGACCTCAGCTGATGCAGGAATTGAGCCCATGCCCTTGCTATCGCTGTGTGGCAAGCCAACTACCCAGGTAGCCAGTTCTCATAAGCCCTTCAGCTGCTGCTGCCTCATCCCCCATTTTATTCATGGCTCCGCTCTCTGGGTGCTGAGTAATGTGACAAGCAAAGTAGTGAGAGGGTTGAGTGAGCACAATAGGGAACCTGGTAATGAGTGAGAGGTATGGGTTTCCTCTGGGTGCTCTGGTTTCCTCCCATAGTCCAAGATGTAAGGGTTAGGGTAGATGGCAAAATTCCCTATAGTGTCTTGGGATGTGTAGGCCAGGCGTATTAGCCATGGGGAAATGCAGGTTGCACGGCCAGGATAGGGGGTTAGTTCTGGGTGGGATACTGTATGGAAGGTCTGTGTAGTCTTGCTGGGCTGAACAGCCTGCTTCCACACTGTAGGGATTCCATGATTCCGGGCAGTAACAACAGGCACACAATGAAGATGTCAGTGATATCACCTTGCTGCTCGAGTGAGTTGTCAAAAGCCTTAGAAAGAAAACCCAGTTGAAGTTGTGAATGAGACGTGCTGTCTGACTCATCATGTTTACTTCAAAGTAGATTTCCACTGTGACCACTACATTCATTTCCAAGTCTCAAAGGGCTTTGTTTTTATTGGATTTTCCATCTGGGTAATGTTTTGCTTTGCTTCTCAGTGGGATTGCAATCCAACACTGAGAGCTGCAGTCTTGTCCTGACTGACTGTGATGTGGGTTATTCTACAAAGTTGGAGGTTAGCAGCTAATCATAACAGCTAGTCCCACACTGGCTTTGACTTTCGTTAAAAGAGAGCTAAAATAAAACTGAGAATGGTGGATGCTGAGAATTTGAAACACAAACAGAAACTGCTGGAGAAACTCAGCAGATCTGGCAGCATGTATGGATAGGAAACAGAGTTAACATTTTGGATCCAGTGACCCTTCATTTGTTCTGAAGAAGAGTTATACCGGACTCAAAACGTTAACTCTGTTTCTCTTTCCGTAGATTCTGACAGACCTGCTGAGTTTCTCCAGCAATTTCTGTTAATGTTATAAGGTAGTTCCTTGGTAGTTGACAGGACGAGCTTTTTGCAACAGAATTATCAAAGTGAAGCTTCTGCTTTTCTGAACTCCTGATTTTCTTCTGTCAAACTGATGGCAGAGAATGATAACTCAGTTCAATCATCGGTCGCACCCTCAAGATACCTACTGTGCTCACAGCTCTATACATCCACCAACACCTTTCATCCTCATTCTATCTCATAGGACAGGTAGAAAACATAGATGGGAAATATGGCCAATAATTGGCAAAATACTCTCTAAACCCCTCAAACTCGATCAGGTGATCACATCGACCAAGTGTTATGGAAACATAGAAAATAGGAGCAGGAGGAGGCCTTTCAGCCCTTTGGGACCCACTCCACCATTCAATATGATCATGGCTGATCATCCAACACAATATCCTGTTCCTGCTTTCTCCCCCATACCCTTTGATCTCTTTAGCCTTCAGAACTGTATCTAACGCCTTATTGAAAGCATTCAATGTTTTGGTTTCAACTACTTTCTGAGTACTCACCACTCTCTGAGTGAAGAAATTTCTTCTCATCTCAGACCTGAATGGCTGACCCTGTTTCCTTAGACTGTGGCCATTGGTTCTGGATGTCCCAGTTATTGGGACCATCCTTCCTGCTTGCCCTCAAATGTGTCCTGTATAATAAAGCTGACCTGTAAGGTGGATGTCACGCGACTGACGCCACCTGACTGACCAGAATAACTCCTCCAATGGTGGGCTCCCGTCTCCTCACTGTTGTCGCCCCCAAGTGTTTATCTTGTTGCTTGAGGAGCAGCAAGAACAGCAGAGAAGGCAACGTATGATTGAAGGGCCAAGTCCTTGTAGATTGTAAATGAAATGTGAAAGAACTGCAGAAGCTGGAAATCAGGAACAAAAACAGAAATTGCTAGAAAGGCTCAGCAGGTCTGGCAGCATCTGTGGAGAGAAATCAGAGTTACTGTTTTGGGTCTAGTGGCCCTTCCTCAGAACTGGTAGTGGCTGGGAAAGTTTTGGTTTTAATGCAGAAGATAGGATGGGGGAAGGGGCTAGGGACTAAATGGTAGGTAGAGGCAAAGAGAGAGAGAACAATTAGTAGGACAAAGAGTTAGGTAACAATCATCGTGGGACAATGAATAGTTGTTAGTGGACAAATAGGGGCGAACAATGGGAGGTGTGTAACAGCAGACCATGTGATAATAAGGGCTGGTGTGCGTAGCTGGGGTAAGAACATGGGAGCAGGAGCCTCAAGCCCTAAAGTTGTTGAACTCAATATTGAGTCCAGAAGTCGCAAGAGTTCCCAAGCGGAAAATGGGGTGTTGTTCTTCCAGCTAGCGCTGAGCTGCACTGGAGCACTGCAGCGAGCCAGAGGGGGAGGATGTTGGTCAGAGAACACCATGGTGTGTTGAAATGTCTCTCAGATTCTGTCTTTTTTTAACTTATTCATTCATTCATCTACGGGCTGTGGATGTCGCTACGAGGCAAGCTTTGACTGCTTGTCCCTAAGTGTAGGGGAACCTTTAGTGATGTTGGGGAGGGAGTTCCAGGATTTTGACCCAGCAACATTTGTCTTTCCCAAGGGGAGTGATATTTCTTTCATTTGTTGGCCTCATCATTGAGTTTTCCTGGTGTTTTCGAGAAACAATGTGCCTATTCCTCCTCAAATGGTAACATCAACTCTGCTCACTACTCTCATGGGACAGTAAAACAGGCATCACCACATCACATTATGGGTCGAAGGGCCTGTAGTGTGCTGTGCTGTTCTATCACTGGTTACACCACTACTGCTCTTTTGGATTTTCTCACATTTCTAAATACAAAGAAATTACACCAAATTGAGGACAGTATTTCCCTTTAATATGTTAACTGTGAGGCTGACATACATTTGCATTTGTATTTTTTTTCAGCTGAGAGTTTATCTGTTCTCCCATCGTGTCTGAACCCAAAGCTGAATGATTTTTATTAAAGCTTCTGTGTTTGGTGTCGTGATTGGAACGGGTTATTTCAACTGCCACCCAAATATGCCTTTTCTTGCAGAAAACGGAGGAAATTAAAATGGAGTTCAACGTGAGGACAATAAATTACTGACTCCTGGAGATTAAGATTGTGAAACAGTAAGGGAAACCTATTTACACAAAACAATCACTTAATTTCCTCTCCCTTGATATCTCTGAGTGAGAGTCTTTGAATTTTGAGGGAGGGCCAACATTCTGTTGAGACAGTGGATGAGAGAGAAGGAAAATGCCTAGACTGTTAAACTAGACTTTCGAAAGTGTTTTATAGCCTGTGAAGCTCTAGTGTTTTTGGCTGAGGGGTAAGTTTTGGCCGGGAAATTCATCCCTGCTCTTCTTTAATGTCAGAAGTCACACGACAACAGGTTGTAGTCCAACAGGTTTGTTTGAAATCACAAGCTTTTGAAGCACTGCCCCTTCATCAGGGGATCTGATGAAGGAGCAGCACTCCGAAAGCTTGTGATTTCAAGTAAACCTGTTGGACTATAACCTGGTGTCATGTGACTTCTGACTTTGTCCACCTCCGTCCAACACCAGCACCTCTACATCTATAATGGGTCTGCACTGATATCACTGACCAGGCTTGGCTTTTAATGTATCACCCGAAAGTCAGTATCTCTGACAGTACAGCCCTCCCTCCAAACTGCAGAGTGTTAGGTGGTTTCTACGAACTGAGGATTTATTTATCTACCTTTCAAAATGTAAGCCATCTGGCAGATGTGTACATACATATCTGTAGGTATAAGGGAACAAGTTTAAATTGTGGTTGCTGGCTTAGCAATGCATTTTTATCATGCATGTTCCAAAAAAAACAAAAGCTTATGAACATGTGTAAATAAAAACAGAAGAACTGCAGATGCTATAAATCAGGAACAAAAGCTAACTTGCTGGAAAAGCTCAGCAGGTTTGGCAGCATCTGTGAAGGAAAAAACAGAGTTAACGTTTCGGATCCGGTGACCCTTCCTCAGTTCTGAAATATTAGCTCTGTTTTTCCCTTCACAGATGGTGCCAGACCTGCTGAGCTTCTCCAGCAACATTGTTTTGCTTCAATGCTAATTATGAATGGGTAATAAATGCTGGCCTTGTCCACGCTCCATTATAGAATAAAGTAAACATTAGATTAGATTACCTACAGTGTGGAAACAGGCCCTTCAGCCCAACAAGTCCACACTGCCCCTTGAAGCATCCCACCCAGACCCATTCTGCCTATTGGCTGATTTTGGTGTGCAAGGCATGAATTAGCTACTTTGTAATTTATACAACTCTTTGCCAATTTGCTTCTGAAATGATGGGCCCATCTCTCTTTTGCTTTTGCACAAGGCTTATGCAACAGGCTGGTCAATTCTTGAATCATATCTCCATATCTCATCTATAAACTCTGTTGAATGACAGAAACAGACCTGTATATCCATAGAAGCTTCATCAAAAGTGTTTGAATCCATGTGAAACATTTGCCCATGTCTCTTGTTAGCAGTAATATGCATCCTGGTGGAAGCCTGTGAATTAGGACACAAAGGGAAATGTAATTACCTTATCCGATTGTCTTGATTAAGCTACGGCCATTGGCAATATTTTGCATATATTCCAAAATAATTCAGGTCCAAGAAATGGTTTCCTAAACTACCTCCTCAGTGACTGGAAAGTGTGACAGTGAGCATGTAGAGAGTGTGTAAGTGATAGCCTGGTGTATAGAGTTCCCTCGCTCAATGCTTTGTAAATCCCCGAGGCAATCCCCCAGTCTTTTGAAATTCCATCATTATTTCAACACACCAATGAAGTATTTTCAGCATTGTTCAACTGCACTCATGTATTCATTGAACATAAACTGTTATGTCTTTGTTAATGCGATATTCATTCAGGATTGAAGCAGCAAACCCAGTCATTGAGAATGTTCTGTTTTGTACTTTACTTTCAGAATTCTGAGGCCCACATTGTAACTCACTCCATGCCTTGATCACTCATTATCCTCTCTGCTTTTTGGTGCCACTCTGGCAATGCAATAAATTTGAATCTCCCTCTCACGTTCGAATTCCTCTTTGGCCTCATTTTTCTGTTTTGTCTGTAATCCTTTCCAGCCTTAAAACTCTCCAACGGGCGGCACAGTGGCTCAGTGGTTGGCACTGCTGCTTCACAGCGCCAGGGACCTGCGTTTGAATCCAGCCTCGGGCGACTGTCTGTGTAGAGTTTGCACATTCTCCCCATGACTGTGCGTGTTTCCTCCGGGTGCTCCGGTTTCCTCCCACAGTCCAAAGATGTGCCGGGCAGGTGGATTGGCCATGCTAAATTGCCCCATTGTGTCCAGGGATGTTTAGGCCAGGTGGGTTAGACATGGAAAATCACGGGGTAGGGGAATGGGTCTGGGTGGGATGCTCTTCGGAGGGGTGGTGTGGACTTGTTGGGTCGAATAGCCTGTTTCCACACTGTAGGGATTCTACAAGGTTCTCCTCTAATTCTGACCTCTGTTATATCTCAGCTTTGAACAATCTCACCATTAGTTTTTGTACCTTCAGCTGCCTGGGCCCAAAGCTCTGAAATTCCATCCCCATAGTCTCCAACTCCCTACCTCTCGCTGGACCTTTAATATTTCCTTAAACTAACTCTGGTCACATTTTTAGTCACTTTTTGTTGTGCCATCTTATTTGGCTCAATGTTAAAGTCTCTGCTCCCAGGATGTTGAAGGCATTGTATCATGTTGCAAGTTGGTTTGGTCATCACTGATCTGTCACAATGGGTGGGCATTGCCTCCGGAAGGATCCCTGTGTCTGGTAACTGAATGCTTATGTCAGCTCCTCTAATATGAGTAATGTGGTATTGAAAGATTCAACAGATGTAAAGTGCTAACTCCGACACATACATTACAAGCAAAAGCACTTCAGAGTCTAGAATCCTAATATAATCCCTACAGTATTCAAGCAGGCCATTAGGCCCATCAAGCCCACACTGACCCTTCCAAGAGCAGCCTACCTAGAGCATCTACCTTATAACCCTGCATTTCCCATGGCTAACCCATCCAGCCTGCACATTGCTGGACACTATGAGCAATTTAACATGGCTAATCCACCCTAACCTGCGCATCTTTGGGCTGTGGGAGGGAACCGGAGCACCCAGAGGAAACCTACGCAGACACGGGGAGAATGTGCAAACTCCATACAGACAGTTGCCTGAGGGTGGAATCAAACACAGGTCCCTGGCGCGGTGAGACAACAGTGCTAACCACTGAGCCATGGTGCCTCCCTGAATGATGTTTAAGTAGGGCCTTTTAAGATTAAATCTGAGATCGTTATACCCCTCGGCCATTTGCAATGATCAAGTTGATTTCATGAACACCTATCTGCAACTTACACTTGCATAACTAACTGTGAGATGGATCTCAACAATTACTACCTGAATCACCTCAATCATGTGCTTTCACACTTCATCTCCTGACTAGGGAAAAAACCCAATGAGAGTTATGTTAAGTTTTAAAAACCTAGTCTGTATGTACCAGTGGAAGAAGGTGAGTGAGTGAACTAATCTGCCCATGTGTGCTAGTGGGATGGGGTACTCTTGTGTACTAGCCTGGATTCTAGCGCAATGTGCTATATGGTCATACTCAAAGAACCACCCTCTAATTACCCCTGCGTTGCAGGTAAAGTATTCCCTCCCTCTGGTTCTAGAAGCCAGCTACCCAGCCCACTGAAAGGAAACAAGACAACAGAATTGCACTCGACCAGCATAGACAAGAATCTCAAAATCAACTGCTTGACCACCAATGTTCCAATAACAACTATTCCTGAGCAACTCCGGGATTGAATTATATATCATTTAAATTTAATTTTCTTTTTAACTTATTTCTCATTTCTAATTGCATTTGATATCGAGTTAACTCAATAAAGCCTGGTTAAATTTCAGAAGTCACACATCGCCAGGCTATAGGCGAACCAGCATAGCCCCTTCATCAATTGAAGTGAGAGAAAAGTACATGGGCACAGAATTTATGGCCAGAGAGAGTAAAAGATCGATCAAATGTTGTGAGTGGAGTGTTGAATAAAAAGTCTCTGCAGATGTTACAAAGTGTTAGATGGCGTGAATAAAGTGTCAACAGTAAATAACAAGGGAGGGGATGATCTGTATATTCTTATTAAATGAGGCAGAGAGATAATTACGAAAAATTAAAAATAAAGTGGTGTTAGAGAGAAACCAAATGACCGGAATCACATACTAGTTACACGAGTCCCATATTGAGGGCCTAATTGAAGTAGTAGGTAATCTAAAACTGTACAAAGTAATTAAGGTAGAGAGATCATAATAATTTGTCAAGGTGAGGGTGTCAAAACAGGACAGTAAGGAAGATTTTACAAATACAGAACAGTGCGGTGTGGTCACACATAGCACGACATGAACACAAGGTCACGGTTGAGGCCGTCTTCATGGGTATGGAACTTGACTATGAGTCTCTGCTCGGTGATTCTGCATTGTGTTGTATCTCAAAGGCTGCCTTGGAGGTTGCTTACCCAAACATCAGAGGCTGAATGCCCTTCACCGCTGTAGTGTTCCTCCACTGGGAAAGAACATTCCTGCCTGGCCATTGTTGTGCGGTGTCCATTGATCTGTTACCATAGCGCCTGCATGGTCTCGCCAATATATATGGTTAAACTTTAGAAGATAAATTGCTTCAGTCAGGGAGAAAGGTATTCACAAGGTAGAGGATAACTTTTAAATTAACTTTGTTGTGACCGATCAAAGCACAACAAGGGAATGAAGAAGGGGAGCCAGTTCATCCCTCCCTACCTGGGAGTTTGCCAATTCAGGATGTTCCATCTGAAACCAGGCTAATATGGGGGACATTGTCCAAGATCTCGATGCAGCATGTACCACTAATCAATTCAAGCTAGAATATTGTCCAGGTCTTGCTGCACGTGGACACAGACTTCTTCGGATCTGAGGAATCAGGAATGGTGCTAAAAGGTTTGCAATCATCAGTGAACATCCCCACTTCTGTCCTTATGATTATCATTGGTGAAGCAAATGAAAACAATTGGACCGCCCTGAAGAACCTCCTGCAATTATTTCAAAGCACTGAAGTGATTGACCCTCAACACCATATTCCTTTGCATTAAGTATGACTCTAAGAGGCAGAGAACGTTTTCCACGATTCCATGGATTTCAGTTTTGCTCAGGCTTCTTAATGTCGTAATCAAACAAATTTTGCCTTGATGCCAACAGCAGTCACATTCACCAGACCTCTCGAATTCAGCTCTCTTGTCCATGCTTGGACCAAAACTGTAGTAAGGTCATGAGTCATGTGGTCCTGAGTGTCAGTGAACAGGTTATTCTTTTGCAAATGCTGTTTTGTAGAACTGTTAATGACCCTTGCTGTCACTTTGGCGATCGTTGAGAGTAAATTTAAAATTCACCCCAATAAAACTAAGAACTGTGGATGCTGGAAATCAAAAACAAAACATAAATTTCTGGAGAAAATCTGGATAGAAAGCAGAGTCAATGTTTTGGGTCCAGTGACCTTTCATTAGAATTGGCTGTTGAAAAAACTGTAATTATACAGGATGTACCTGGTTAGTTTCCCACATTGCCAGTGTTGTAGCTGTAGTGGACCAGCTTGGCTAGGTGTGCAGCTAGTCCTAGAGTACAAATCTTCAGTACTATTGCTGGAAATTTATTGGGGCCTACAGCTGTTGCAGTATCCAGTCTCCCTGGCTGATATCACATGGCGTGGATTAAATTGGTTGCAGACTGGCATCTGTGACAGTGGGGAGTTCAGGATAAGGCTTGGATCCTGATCTCTCAATGTATCAGCGCTGTGGGTGTATTTAAACCACATAGATTCCAAGATCAAAGACATAGCTTTGTCTGCATTCTGAAAGGCAACATGGGCTGGACAGTAAATACACAGAGGCAAGAGTATGTGCAGACACTCACAGAGATCACATGCTGGAAACAGAAAAAGTATGATATGAAAATAAAGACACAGAGTGCTGGAGAAACACAGCTGGTCTGACAGCATCTTGGAGAGAAGAAGAGGGCTAGTGTTTCGGGACTGGTACGACTCTTCCTCAGAACTAGCACTGATATGAAAATAAATTTCTTATTACTTGCGTGCTCAGTATGAAAATGCTTAGACTATTCAGTTTAAACACTGTTTATATTGAAATAATAGTTGTCAAACATCCTTTTATGGTTCAGAGATCAAACAGGGAAATATTGGCTGCACAGTTTTGAACTGGGTGTCCTGGCAGTGAAAATGATTCTGACATTTCTGGCTTGTCCCACATCCCTCAGAAAGGAAAGGAAACGACACAAATGTTTTGCCTGTAATTTAATTCCCTGCACTCCAGTTGTCGTCTTTCAAAAAAATGTAATTTATCATTTGATTTTTTTTTGTTTTTTTATCAGATCTATCTGGCCAGATGCCAGGCTTGTTTCATTTCCAGTTGCTTTTCGTTGTATATTCCTTGTCTTTTTTCTCATGTTACTTTTCTCTTCGACAGCAAACCAAAATGTCAGCACTTCCCACAAACTGTATTTTCTAAGTGCCTAGCCTGAGGTCTGGGCCATTAGTTGGAAAAAGGGGTTATTAGTTCATCTTGTCAACACAGTGACTGTCAAATGATCTCCCCTTCCCCTTTGCATGGGTTGAAACAGATCCTGCGTGTTTGTTCTCCTGTAAATTCTCATCCCTCCCCCAGCACCCCCATCATCATCTCTGCGACTTGTGGGATTGTTAAAACAGGAGGAGGCTGTTCAACTCTCCTGCCTCTTCTGATATTCATTTTGACCCCTGGTATCTCAATAGAACCAAGGCGGCTGGATCAATAACTCTTTAACGCTAACACACACCCAACACAAATCTTAGTCTCAGGATTTATATTCAGCCTCAGCAGTGTGTTGAGTGAGAGTATTTCAGACTCCTACTCTCCTTTATGTGAAGAACTGCGACTTGACATCATCCCCAAATGAACTGGGGCTAATTTCAAGTTCTGCCCCCTCTTGTTCCAGAGTCCCCAACCGTCAGGAATAGCTTTCCTTTGTCAACTCCATTAGATTGCCTCTTTCATTTTCCAGGAATTTCCTGCACATTTTGAAACCTTTGTGAACTGGGAAACTACAGCAGAAGCTAGTGACTTGGCATTGGGGAAAAGAAACATGAGATTGTTATATTGTGCTCAGAGTAACTGGAGGCTTGTATCCAAACTCAGCACGAGGTCCCCGCATGAACCTCTCGGCTATCAACTTATAGCGTCCTGACATATCTGACATTCATCCCTCTGTGATCTTCTCAGCTATTAGACACACTGTAATAGAGCACTATAATGTAGTTTGAACTGTGATAGGGAGTGGAAATCCTCTAGCATCTCACGAGCGCTCAAAAGCCCATTTTATTGTGTATCCAAGGGTCACAGATCATTCTCGCTACGAATGGTTGAACAATAAATCAAGCATTATTTTAGCACTAGAATTCCCAGCTGTAAAGCTGTGAACCTAAGCAGTTAAACTAATGCCCCTCCTGAAGTGATAACTCACTGAAAAAACATCGTTAAATAGTATTGCAGCAGTTTGTTATCATTTGCACTCACAAACCTTTCACACAAAGTGATATTACAACATAACTTTATAACTGAGGCAAGTTTCTTAAACCCTGCGTGATGTTTTTTATGACTCACTTTCAAAGCCTGAGCTTAAGGATGAGTACTTAAAAAGATTAAATGACAATGTCATAAAATAAAAGTATGGAATTAGCATACTCTCAAACTCCCCCTTAATTCCCAACTATCCCAAGTTGGAGCTGTCTTGCTTATCCCTGGGTTTAAATCCATATCTAGCAGCAGGATAGGACCATCTCCTGCATACATGTAGGAGCAGAAATTAGGCAATTCGGCCCATCAATTGTAGTGATTCAAGAAGACAGTTCACCTCCAAATTCTCCAGGGCAACTCGGGACGGGCAATAATGCTGGCACAGCCAGTGATAGCCATGTCCCATGAATGAATTAAAAGTAACCTTATTAATTGCCTCTGGGAAATTAGGGACTGGCAATAAATGCTAGCCAAGCCAGTATGCCCTAATCTTGTAAACAAATAAAAAAGAAATTGTTTTTAATCCACTTCAGCAGCAGAGTTAAACAGTGTAAAAAAGGTTTAACTTCTCATCAGTAATCCTCATAAAGGATTGCCAAATTAAAAAGATACTGAATACATGTTCCCATTTTGAGGATTTAATCCGTGATGAAATCACACTGCTATACTGTCATGTCAGTGCCAGCTAATCATTTGTAGACCTTGTGCCTCGTCATTTGATCCATTCGTAACTCATTCATAGAATGTAGGTTTCGCTGGCCATACAGCATTTATTACCAATACTTAATTGCCCAAGGGGCAGTTGAGAGTTAACCACATCGCTGTGGGTCTGGAGTCACGTAGGCCAGAGCAGTTAAGCACGGCAGTTTCCTTCCCTAAAGGACATTAATGAACCTCAATTAACAATGGATTTGTGGTCATCATTAGACTGCTAATTCCATATTTTTCTTGAATTCAAATTCAACAATCTGCCGTGGCGAGATCAAACCCAGGACACCTGAATATTCCCTTGATGTCGGGATTAATAGGCCAATGACATTACCACTAGGCCATTACCTTCCATCAATCCTGACATGGACCATCACAGTCCGTTTCAGTTTGATTGTCATGGTACAGATAATGGTTATGTTAACCTGGACTAATAACCCAGGGATTCTGAGCATAACATTTTGAGAGTTAAGGTGCATTGAAAAAGATACCTGGAAATAAAAAAAAGGTGGTTAAACAATAAATACAATTTTGTAGTGTAGCGACAATGGGTATGATGACAAGATTATAGTGTATAGCATGCTGTAATAGTTTTATCATCGAGAGACAGTGAAGAAAAGGAAGACATTTTCTGTACTAGGCAATGGCATAATGGTGTAAATGAGCAGGAGATTTAAGCATTTGGACGCGTGACAATATAATGGCTTTAAGAGATGTATCTAGTCTTGGGTTTTTTTATAAAGAAAACTTAAGAGAGACCTGCTGAGCAGCTTACTCAGAGCCACTAGAGTAACTAGTCGGTGAGTTTTTTTTAAAATTGAAACAATAGAAGTAGCCTGAATGGGTAGGGTCAAGCTCCCACAGAACCAAGATTTTTAGTTTTAGTTTTTTTATTAGCAGTTGCTGGGGTCTTGAAGCTGGATTTGGAAGTCACTGTACATCTCTCCCTTCTACTGTCACACTTTCTCTCTCTCTGCCAGAGTTTTATTTTGATGTTTTTCCTCCTGGGCTGAAGAATTGTCTGTGAGACAATCTATTTTACTGAATTTGCCTTTTGCCAATGGAGTGTTTATGGGATGCTACTATATTGCATCAGTTAATTAGTAGTAGCTAATATATGCATTATTTTGTTAAGAGTTACAGTTGAGCCAATTCTTTTCTTTTATCTTTGTTTTGTCTGTATTTAAACTGTAGCGTGTTTTAAAATAAAGTGTGTTTTGCTTAAAGTCAATAGTTTGACCAATCAAATTGCATATGGAATGCAACACCTTACACGTACCTTTAAAATAAGAAAAAGTTAGGGTCTAGGCTATCTTCTCAATGTATTTTGAGGGGATTTGGTTTGGTCTATAACAAATGACCTGAAGATCATGAAGCAGGAATTCTTCATTCCACTGGTATCAGGTCTTTAAAAATATTAGGAGAAGTGAGCTAAAATGAGGAATGCAGGGTATTTAATTACAGTACATCTGTAATTCATATCTTGTTTGGGAATCCCTTGTCTGTTTGTCTTGCTTTCCAATGGATGTGAGTCTGACAAAGACCTCATTCCTCTAGAGAGGAGCGACAAGTTCGAGCTACTTCCCCTGCTCAGAGATAATGGGAACTGCAGATGCTGGAGAATCCAAGATAACAAAGTGTGGAGCTGGATGAACACAGCAGGCCAAGCAGCATCTTAGGAGCACAAAACTTGATGTTTTGGGCGTAGACCCCTCATCAGAAAAGGGGGATGGGGAGAGGGTTCTGAAATAAATAGGGAGAGAGGGGGAGGCGGACGTAACAATCCCACCACACCCGGCACTTTCTCCTGCAACCGCAGGAAGTGCTACATCTGCCCCCACACCTCCCCTCTCACCACCATCCCAGGCCCCAAGATGACTTTCCATATCAAGCAGATGTTCACCTGCACATCCGCCAATGTGGTATACTGCATCCACTGTACATGGTGTGGCTTCCTCTACATTGGGGAAACCAAGCGGAGGCTTGGGGACTGCTTTGCAGAACGCCTCTGCTCGGTTCGCAGTAGACAACTACACCTCCCAGTCGTGAACCATTTCAACTCCCCCTCCCATTCCTTAGATGACATGGCCATCCTGGGCCTCCTGCAGTGCCACAATGATGCCACCTGTAGGATGCAGGAACAGCAACTCATATTCCGCTTTGGAACCCTGCAGCCCAATGGTATCAATGTGGATTTCACCAGCTTCAAAATCTCCCCTTCCCCCACCGCATCCCAAAACCAGCCCAGCTCGTCCCCTCCCCCCACTGCATCCCAAAACCAGCCCAGCTCGTCCCCGCCTGCCTAACCTGTTCTTTCTCTCACCTATCCCCTCCTCCCATCTCAAGCCACACCTCCATTTCCCACCTACCACCTCATTCCGCCTCCTTGACCTGTCTGTCCTCCCCGGACTGACCTATCCCCTCCTTACCTCCCCACCCATACTCTCCTCTCCACCTATCTTCTCCTCTATCCATCTTCGGTCCGCCTCCCCCTCTCTCCCTATTTGTTTCACAACCCTCTCCCCATCCCCCTCTCTGATGAAGGGACTAGGCCCGAAACGTCAGCTTTTGTGCTCCTGAGATGCTGTTTGGCCTGCTGTGTTCATCCAGCCCCACACTTTGCTCCCCTGCTCAGTGTTCTCCCTCACTATCACCACCTACAGGTTCCAGCAGGAAACTACTAGACTTTTGCAGAAATGCTGGACTCAGAAAAGGACTCATAGGGAGGGAAGAAACCACAAGGGTTATTCCCTACTCGAAAAGACAGTAGGAGTGAAGTGAAGAACGCATCTGAAGTGCAGATCAGAATCCTTTGTCACTAACTTTATGTCAGCGCATACCATGAGGACAGATCAAACTACTCAGAAAGACATTGTAGAGCACCAACGATATCACTAAATGTTCTCATTTCTAGGGAAATCTGCATCATTGCGGCTCCTGTCCCTGCCTTTCAACCACCCTCTGAAGTAACCAGTCTCATACCGAACACATAGGGAATTGACGGCAAAATCTCAGCTTCAGCCTCATCTCATGAACAAGAAAATCATTGTGGATTAGGAGAGGAGCTGAACCAAACAGTATCCAGTGATTCTTACGAGGTAAGGTTCAAGACTGATTGTGAA
This sequence comes from Stegostoma tigrinum, assembly GCF_030684315.1. Lineage (NCBI taxonomy): Eukaryota > Metazoa > Chordata > Chondrichthyes > Orectolobiformes > Stegostomatidae > Stegostoma > Stegostoma tigrinum. The sequence goes on from NC_081354.1 coordinate 5,318,077, forward strand.
TAGTTTTCCCAACACTCAGTACGTGGAAGCAAATGAAGATTGGGATGGAAGAGGAAATGGAACACAGCCAGCGACCGTAGAAATGTCCTGCAGCATGAGTCAGAACTTTGAACAGAGTTGAGGAGAATATTAATGGTGCTGGCAGAAAACCACAGTCATAATCCATTCTTCTAAAAATCCCAAAGTATATATTTGTTGAACTGTAAATTCACTGGCAATACTTCATTCCAGGACCCCTATGAGATTCACATTTGCAAAGCCAAAGGACCTTTTGTAAGTTGCAAATTGAATGAAGGGTTGAGAGCCAGACTCCTCTCAGATTCCTGTTTGTTTGCAGTTTTTATAAAACTTCAACATTGAGCAAGGGCATCAAAATCTCAGTGAATGTAAAGAGGCGAATCATTAGAAAGAGGCCGGAGGTGAGGGATTTGAGTTACCTGGTTGCTTTTATCTTGAGTACAAATTTAACAGTAAGGTTCAAAAGGGAATTCATTGAATATTTAAAAGGTAAAACATAGGAAGAGCTATGATTGAAGCAGGGAGGAGTGGAATTAATTGAGTTCATGTACGAAAGAGTTGAGACACTATGTCATGGTTTTAGTGCTGATAGAATTGCTACAACATGGAAGTTTGGCCTAATGAGTCCACACCAACCCTCCAAAGAGCATCTAACCCTTCGCAACCTCCCCCATCCTATGACCCTGCATTTTCCATGGCTAAACCACTTAGTCTGCGCATTCCATGCAAACTATGGGCAATTTAGCATGGCCAATCCATCCATCTTTGGACTGTGGGAGGAAATCCATGCAGATACAGGAAGAACGTGCAAACTCCACATAAACAATTGCCTGAGGATGTAGTTGAACCTGGTTTCCTGGCACTGTGAGGCAGCCACGCTAACCACTGCGATAATCGGAACTGCAGACGCTGGAGAATCCGAGATAACAAAGTGTGGAGCTGGATGAACACAGCAGGCCAAGCGCATCAGAGGAGCAGGAAGGCTGATGTTTCGAGCCTAGACCCTTCTTCAGAAATGGGGGAGGGGAAGGGGATTCTGAAATAAACAGGGAGAGAGGGGGAGGCTGATTGATGATGGATAGATGAGAAGATAGGTGGAGAGGAGACAGACAAGTTAAAGGGGCAAGGATGGAGCCAGTAAAGGTGAGTGCAGGTGGGGAGGCAGGGAGGGGATAGGTCAGTCCGGGGAAGACGGACAAGTCAAGGGGGCAGGATGAGGTTAGTAGGTAGGAAATGGGGTGGGGCTTGCGGTGGGAGGAAGGGATAGGAGGGAGAAAGGACAGGTGAGGGAGGCCGTTCAATTTGGGCTGGTTTTGCAATGCGATTGGGGGAGGGAAGATATTGAAGCTCTTGAAGTCCACATTGGTACCATTGGGCTGCACGATTCCCAAGCTAAATATTAGATGCTGTTCCTGCAACCTTCAGCTGGCATCATTATGGCACAGCAGGAGGCCCAGGATGGACATGTCATTCAAGGAATGGGAGAGGGAGTTGAAATGGTTCACGACTGGGAGGTGCAGTTGTTTGTTGCGAACCAAGCATAGGTGTTCTGCAAAGCAGTCCCAAGCCTCTGCTTGGTTTCCCCAATGTAGAGGAAGCCACAATAGGTACAGCTGATGCAGCATACCACTTTGGCGGATGTGCAGGTGAACATCTACTTGATGTAGAAAGTCTTCTTGGGGCCTGGGATAGGGGTGAGGGAGGAGGTATGGGAGCAGGTGTAGCACTTCCTGCAGTTGCAGAGGAAAGTGCCAGGTGTGGTGGGGTTGGAGGGGAGTGTGGAGCAGACAAGGGAGTCCCAGACAGAGTGGTCTCTCCAGAAGGCAGACACGGGTGAGGAGGGAAAGATGTCTTTGGTGGTGGGGTCAGATTGCAGACGGCAGAAGTGTCAGAGGATGATGCGTTGGATCCGGAGGTTGGTGGGATGGCAAGCGAGGACGATGAGGACAAGGTGAAGTTAACCTTTGAAAGAAAAGAAAACAGAAAGCACTGGAGAAACTCAGCAGGTCTGGCAGCATCTGCCAAGAGAGAAACAGAGATAATGTTTGGATTCCATTGACCCTCCTTCAGAATTAGAAGCAGCTGGGCTAAGTGGTACTTATGTTGATGATGGGAGTAGTGGGGTAGCAAAAGGACTGGGTGAACCTGGTAGAGAGGGAGCCCACAGAGAAAGGCAGAAAAGAGGATAGACAGGCAAAGAGATTGTTGATGGTAAGCCAGGGTAGAAGAGGAGATGGATAGAAGCTAGTGGGAGTATGAGTAGCTGAAAATGGGTTTGTTGTGCTGAAAGCAGGATGGACTAGGGTGTAGGGTATTGGGGTAGGTAATAGATAAGGATGGGAGCATTCATGTCCTGAAATTATTGTGCTTCATTGGCTGTGAAGCATTTTGAGACATCCTGAGAAGATGATATAGTTAAATGGAGAGAAAATGCACCATAAAGGGACTTGGGGGACCTGTGCATGGAACGCTGAAAGCTAGCACACAGTAGGTAATCAGGAAGTTGAATGGGATGTTGGCCTTATTCCAAGGGGATTGGAGTGTACGAGTAGGGAAGTCTTACTGTAACAGTGCAAGGTGCTGGTGAGATCACATCTGGAGAACGGTGAATGGTTTTGGACACCTTACTTCAGAAAAGATATTATTTTATTGGAGAAGTTCAGAGAAGGTTCATCAGGATGATCCCTGATATAGAGGGATTGTCCTATGTGCAAAGATTTAACAGGTTGGGACTCTAGTCACTGGAGTTTAGAAGAATGAGAGGCGATCTCATTGAAACATATCGGATTCTTAAGGAACTTGACAGGGTCAAGGCTGAGAGGATGTTTCCCCACATGGGAGAGTCTAGGACCAGAGGGCATAGTCTCAGAATAAAAGAGGACTAATTTGAGACTGAGATGAAGAGGAATTTCTTCTCTCAGAATGTTGCTGGGACAAAGACCTTGTGTATATTTAGGGCTGAGATAGATTCTTGATCAGTCAGGGAATCCAGGGTTACAGGATAAGGGTGTGAAAGTGGAGGTGAGGTATATCAGATCAGCTATGATCCTATTGAATGGTTGAGCAGGCTTGAGGGGCCAAGTAGCCTATTCTTGATCCTATTTCTTGTAGTATTGTGGTGTATACGTAGCAATTATTTTCTTTTTGTTAATGTTTGAGTGTTCTTGCTTGCATTAAGTGATCGTGGCTCACTGAGAGAAGTAGAACTATGAGATCATTGAAAAGGATATGTGGGAGCTGTTTTATAGAGTCAATCTGATACTTGCTGGGACTGGAGGGAATACTGAGAGGAAGTGACACTTCTCCCTGTAAGAGAGAGATCAAGGCTCCCCCAGGTGTTGTACATAACAGTATTTTATCCACAGCCAAATGCAATGTGACTTGTATCTAAGTGCATGCATATAAATGAAGTAAATTGGAGTTGATGAACAGGAATGGGACTTAAAGTTACTACAGAAGGGAAAACTCAGCTCAGAGTCTGTCTTCAAGCTGTTTTTGGACAGGACATCACAGTTTAAGGACTCAGGACTGAGATGGGGGAGAATTTCTTCACTCAGAGAATTGTGAACTTGTGGAATTCTCTAACACAGAGAGCTGCTGGGGCCATATTGTTGGATGTATTCAAGAGGGAGCTGGCCATGGTCCTTGCAGTTAAAGGGATCAAGGGGCATGGGCAGAAAGCAGGAGGGGGTATTAAAATCGCATGATTGGAATGATCATATTGAACATGGGCGCAGGCTCCATCTGGCCTACTCCTGCACCTATTCGCTATGGTTCTATGTTTCTGTAATTTCTGGTGCCCCTGAAGAAAGCCTTAGCAAAACCAGGCAGCATCTTGTTAATCAGATGCAGTTTTAATTCTTTACTAAAAGAAACTGCCAGTGGGGAAGAAAACAAAGAACAAAGCTCGAGGCTTTGACGGCTGCAGTGAAGATCACAACAGCCCACAATTCCCTTGTGAAATTTTGCAGCCTTAGCATTTTCTGGTGCGCTTTGCTTTTGTCTGATGGATAGCTGTTAAAATATTTAAATATCTCTAACACTTGACCTGAAAAGGTGGTGGGAGCAACACAGTGGTAACTTCAGAGAAGGAATGGGGAAATGCTTGAAAAGGGCAGGTTTTCATAGAAACAGCAGAAGCAATGGAACTCATTGTGTTTTGAAGCTATTTGCAAAAAAAAAAGGTTCCTGGAATGAGAAACTTTCAGTTCTGGGGATCGATTGAAGAAACTGTTATCTTGCAGAGAAGAAGGCTGAAAGGAGATCTGATTCAGGGTTTTCCGAAATCAGGCGTGAGCTGGATAGAGATTGAAGCTGTTCCCGCTTGTAAAAGAGAAAAAAAGAATGAGAGCATAGATTTAAAGCGATATGAAGACGAAGCAAGGCTGATGTGAGAGAAAACAATCCTTCTCTTTAACTTTAAGTACATTTAAGTCATCATTGGACAAGCATATGGACGTACATGGAATAGTGTGGGTTAGATGGGCTTCAGATCGGTATGACAGGTTGGCACAACATTGAGGGCTGAAGGGCCTGTACTGTGCTGTAATGTTCTGTGTTCTATGTTCTCTGTTCTCACTCAGTGGGCATTTGGATACTTTTAAGAAGATGGATAAAAGTAAGGGAGAGGAGTAGCTGGGTGTGGGAATAGGCTTGTGTGGTGCAAAAATAGCAACATGGACTAGTTGGTTGAAATGGTTTACTTCAGTACTATAATTTTGTTCTGTACTATAACTGTACAGTAATTCGATGTTTCCACCTAGGCTCTGAGCATGAAGATATAGACAGGAGGGGTTATGCAAGAATTTTTGGGAAGACCTCCCCAGATGTGGGAAAAGACAACGATGGAATGTAGTGAAAATGTCACAAGATCTAGAGTTTAAAAGGGGCGGCATGTTGGCTCAGCGGTTAGCACTGCAGCCTCACAGTGCGCCAGACCCAGGTTCAATTCCACCCTCAGGCGACTGTCTGTGTGGAGTTTGCACATTCTCCCCGTGTCTGCGTGGGTTTCCTCCGGGTGCTCGGGTTTCCTCCCTCAGTCCAAAGTTGCGCAGGCTAGGTGGATTGGCCGTGCTAAATTATCCATAGTGTTCAGGGATGTGTAGATTGGGTGGGATGCTCTGAGGCTCAGTCTGGGCTGAAGGGCCTGTTTGCACACTGTAGGGATTCTATGAACTTCAGGTGAATGTCCTGGGGGCATAGATTTGAATTCAACTATGGCAGATAATAAAATTTCAATGAAAGAAAAGCCTGGAACAAATAGCCAGCCACATGGTACCATTGTCTACTTTTTATAAAACCCCATCTAGTTAATGTCCTCAAGGGAAGGAAATCTGCTGTCCTTACCTGGTCTGGCCTAGTTGTGACTCCATGCCCGAAGTGATGTGGCTGACTCTTAACTGCCCTCTGGGCAATTAGCGATAGTCAATAAATCATGAGGGGCATAGTAAAGTCTTTTCCCAGAGTGGCAGAGTCCAAAACTCGAGGGCATGGATTTAAGGTTCAGAAGGAAAAGATTCAAAAGGGACCTAATGGGCGACTTGTTTACACAGCAGGTGGTGCGTGTATGGAATGTGCTGCCAGAGGAAGTGGTGGAGGCTGGTGCAATTACAGCATTTAAAAGGCATTTGGATGGATACATGAATAGGAAGGGTTTAGAAGGAGATTGGCCAAATGCTGACGAATGGGGCTACCTTAATTTAGGATATCTCGGTGTGGACGAGTTGGATAGAGGGGTCTGTTTCCATGCCGTACAGCTCTATGACTCTATGACACTCATCTCCCATGAAAGAACAAATAAGATCTTGTACAGGCCTTATTTAGAACGAAGAACCATTGAGAAAGCAGAGAGGCTACGCACATGCAATAATGTGCTCTGACATGAATCTCTTAACTGAGCAGTAATGAAACATAAATTGAACAACATTTTAGCCACGGTATTTATTTAATGCAAATTGACAATATTAGTCCTACTGCAACTTGAAATATTATCAACTGCTTAATTCAACTAAAGGCCACAACGCTAAATGATTTTTAAATGTTACGCTGGCAAGTTTCAAACATCTGACATATAATAATCTGTCTGGTAGTATTTTCATCTTGAAATCCTAAAATGTTAACATAAAGATATGATTGCATTTGGTTTAATTAGATACAGACCGGATTTTACCTGTGAGCACTCAGCATTTCTTGCAGTCACCTGAAAGCTTGTTATGCAGGGAACAAATCTGTGTTACATTTTTCATTACTTTATTCAATGTTGTACCGAATTTTAATAGCCTCTTCAATCACGAATTGCTGTTGCTTCAGCTCCTGTGTGTTAATCAGCTCCTTCTCAGGGGGATAGCCATCCAAACTCAGTGCCCAAAAGGGTTGGATGGAAATAAGTAAGAGAAGTACAGTGTTCTCTGCACAGACTCTACCTGCTGGTCACAAACAACACCTTACTCCCTCTGGATGGTTCCCAAAGAAATCATTTGACTAGTCGAGTGGGAGAAGGAGTCACCTGTGATAATAATTCCAGGACAGAAGCACCAGGTTGCTACCACTTTCTTGCACACACTTTTCCCAACAACTTACACTTACATGGCAGCTTCAGTATAATGCAATATCCCAACATTTCACTGGAGTATCATAAGATAGAATATGATGCAGGGTCAACCAAGAGAATTTGGACAGGTGAGGCCAAAACTTAGTTTTTAAGAACTGTCTCTGAGAAAGAGGCAAGGTTGAGAGGTGGGGTGGTGTTTGGAGCAAATAGAGCCTGGGAGACATGAAATTGAAAGCACAGTTCTCAATAGTAGAGATGTACAGCAGTTTAGAATTGGAAGAGCACTGGGATCTTAGAGATGCAGTAGGTCATAGAATCCCTATAGGGTGGAAACAGGCCACTCAGCCCAACAAATCTACACCAGCCCTCCAAAGAGAATCACATGCAGATCCATCCCTCTTCCCTGTAACCCTGCCTTTCCTGTTGCTAATGTACCTAACCTACACACCCCTGAACACTATGGGCAATTTAGTGTGGCCTATCAACCTAGCTTGCACGTCTTTGGACCGTGGGAGGAAACCCACACAAATACAGGGGAATGTGCAAACTCCACACAGTGGTTGGAATCAAACTCAGGTCCCTGGTGTTGTGAGGTAGCAGTGCTAACCACTGAATTCCATGCCATCCAACAGCAGAGTTACAATCATGGGCTCATAGGGTCATAGAGTACCGAAACAGATCCTTTGATCCAACTCATCTGTGCTGACCAGACAACCCAATCTGACCTCGTCCCATTTGCCAGCGTATGGGCCTAACCCTCGAAACCCTTCGTATACACGTCCAAGTATCTTTTAAATGTTGTAATTGTACCCATCTCCACTACTTCCTCTGGCATCTCTTTCCATAAATGAGTCACCATCTGTGTGAAAATGTTGCCCCTCAGGTCCCTTTTAAATCTTTCCCCTCTCATCTTAAACCTATGTCCTCTGGTTTTGTACTCCCATCACTGGGAAAAAGACCTTGGCTATTCAGCCTATTCAACATGGCCTCTCATGCTTTTATAAGCCCACACAAGGTCAGCCTACAGCCTCCAATTCTCTGGGGAAAACATCCTTGTAACTCTTTTCTGCGCGCTCTCAAACTTAACAACATCTTTCCTAAAACAGGGAGACCAGAATTGTAGATAATAAAGTGTGGAGCTGGATGAACACAGCAGGCCAAGCAGCATCTCAGGAGCACAAAAGCTGACGTTTCGGGCCTAGACCCTTCATCAGAGAGGGGGATGGGGAGAGGGTTCTGGAATAAATAGGGAGAGAGGGGGAGCCTATCTTTTCTCCCCTATGGTCCAGGAACTCCCTACCTACGTCCGTGACACCACCCACGGCCTCCACCTCCTCCAGAACTTCCAATTCCCTGGCCCCCAACACCTCATTTTCACCATGGACGTCCAGTCCCTATACACCTGTATTCCGCATGCAGATGGACTCAAGGCCCTCCACTTCTTCCTGTCCCGCAGGCCCGACCAGTCCCCCTCCACCGACACCCTCATCCGTCTAGCCGAACTCGTCCTCACCCTCAACAACTTCTCTTTCGATTCCTCCCACTTCCTACAGACAAAGGAGGTGGCCATGGGCACCCGCATGGGCCTCAGCTATGCCTGCCTCTTTGTAGGTTACGTGGAACAGTCCCTCTTCTGCACCTACCAAACCCCACCTCCTCCTCCGTTACATTGATGACTGTATCGGCGCCGCCTCTTGCTCCCCAGAGGAGCTCGAACAGTTCATCCACTTCACCAACACCTTCCACCCCAACCTTCAGTTCACCTGGGCCATCTCCAGAACATCCCTCACCTTCCTGGACCCCTCAGTCTCCATCTCAGGCAACCAGCTTGTAACTGATGTCCATTTCAAGCCCACCAACTCCCACAGCTACCTAGAATACACCTCCTCCCACCCACCCTCCTGCAAAAATTCCATCCCCTATTCCCAATTCCTCCGCCTCCACCGCATCTGCTCCCACGATGAGGCATTCCACTCCCGCACATCCCAGATGTCCAAGTTCTTCAGGGACCGTAACTTTCCTCCCACAGTGGTCGAGAACGCCCTTGACCGCGTCTCCCGCAACACATCCCTCACACCCCGCCCCCGCCACAACCGTCCAAAGAGGATCCCCCTCGTTCTCACACACCACCCCACCAACCTCCGGATACAACGCATCATCCTCCGACACTTCCGCCATCTACAATCCGACCCCACCACCCAAGACATTTTTCCATCTGCACCCTTGTCTGCTTTCCGGAGAGACCACTCTCTCCGTGACTCCTTTGTTCGCTCCACACTGCCCTCCAACCCCACCACACCCGGCACCTTCCCCTGCAACCGCAGGAAATGCTACACTTGCCCCCATACCTCCTCCCTCACCCCTATCCCAGGCCCCAAGATGACTTTCCATATTAAGCAGAGGTTCACCTGCACATCTGCCAATGTGGTATACTGTATCCATTGTACCCGGTGTGGCTTCCTCTTCATTGGGGAAACCAAGCGGAGGCTTGGGGACCGCTTTGCAGAACACCTCTGCTCGGTTCGCAGTAAACAACTGCACCTCCCAGTTGCGAACCATTTCAACTCCCCCTCCCATTCTTTGGATGACATGTCCATCATGGGCCTCCTGCAGTGCCACAATGATGCCACCCGAAGGTTGCAGGAACAGCAACTCATATTCCACTCGGGAACACTGCAGCCCAATGGTATCAATATGGACTTCACAAGCTTCAAAATCTCTCCTTCCCCCACCGCATCCCAAAACCAGCCCAGTTCGTCCCCTCCCCCCACTGCACCACACAACCAGCCCAGCTCTTCTCCTCCCCCCAATGCATCCCAAAACCAGCACAGCCTGTCTCTGCCTCCCTAACCTGTTCTTCCTCTCACCCATCCTTTCCTCCCACCCCAAGCCGCACCTCCATCTCCTATCTGCTAACCTCATCCCACCTCCTTGACCTGTCCGTCTTCCCTGGACTGTCTGATCCCCTCCCTACCTCCCCACCTATACTCTCCTCTCCACCTATCTTCTTTTCTCTCCATCTTCGGTCCGCCTCCCCCTCTCTCCCTATTTATTCCAGAACGCTCACCCCATCCCCCTCTCTGATGAAGGGTCTAGGCCCGAAACGTCAGCTTTTGTGCTCCTGAGATGCTGCTGGGCCTGCTGTGTTCATCCAGCTTCACACTTTATTATCTTGGATTCGCCAGCAACTGCAGTTCCTATTATCACAGACCAGAATTGTACACAGTATTCTAATAGTGGCTTCACCAATGTGCTCGATAGCCACAACAGGACACCCCAATACCTATAGTCAATGTTATGACCAATGAAGACAAGTGTGCCAAGGCTTCTTCAGCACCCTGAATGTTTGTGACTCCACGCTCAAGGAACTATGCACCCCTTGGTCTCTTTGTTCAACAACACTCCCCAGGGCCCTACAATAAACTGTATAAGTCCTTCCCTGGTTTGCCTTTCCAAAATGCAGCCTCTCACATTTATCTAAATGAAACCCCTCAGCCCCTTAACCCATCTGATCGAGATCCTGTTATATTCTGAGATAATCTTCTCCGCTGCCCACTATGTCACTAATTTTGTTCACATGTGCAGACTTACTAACCACGCCTCCTGTTCACATCCAAATCATTAATATCGATGAAGAAAAGCAGTGACCCAGCACTGATCATTGTGGCACATCGCTGGTCACAGGCTTCCAGTCTGAAAAACAACCCACTACTACCACTGTGATAGGGATATAGGATTTGCTGTGAAATAGGACCCAGGCAGCAGCATTTTGAATGAACTCAAATTTATGGAGGATACAATGTTGAAGATGTGCCAGGAATGCTTTGGGATAGTCTAGAGGTAAGAAGGATATGAATAAGCGTTTCATCAGATCAGACAAGTAAAGTTGGACAATGTTATGGAGATGGAATTAGAGAGTCTTAGTGGCGGGCTATTGTACATATATTTTAGATCTCAGTTCCATTGAGAGAAGACGTTATTTTCCATGTGTGTGACAGGTTTTGTTCTCAGTGCTCTAAAATATCTGCTGTTTCAAGAGATTGGCTAACTTTTCTCTCGGTCCACGCCCAGGCTTAACCAATCAAGCATGGTGAGCATCAACACCATTCTCCATAAAAGAGGAACACATTCTCATAATCAAATACTGAACAATTACACCATAGAGGCCCATGAGGAGGGCTTTCAGCCCTCCATCTCTATCCATAATTCCAGTCTGCAACACACAAGGAGGAATGCATGTTGTCACAGCGATTCACGATTCCTGAGTGAACTGTAAAAAACCATATCACTAGTAAGTCAATAACAAAAGGGATATAAGTACAGTATGAGTTCAATAAAAATAAAAATCAGCTATATCAAAGAATCAGAGAATATCCACTTAAAACTTCCCTATTATAACAAAATGCTTGAGCATCTCAAACTGTCCACTAAAAGATTAGAGACTACATTTTACAGAAATGTGGAAAGATTATGATACTCAGTTTGCAGGTTCTGCGCAGTGACAGTTGGCAGAAATATAGAATTTGTCAAAACCTGGTCTGACAACAATACCACATGCTGGATTTTCCTTAAGCTTTGCAGAAATGGCTATATTTAGAGATCCCTGATGTCACACATGTAGCAAAGATTTTTATTATATGACTGGGAACATTTACTGAAAGTATTGTATTAACTCTGAAATTATACTGTCGCCAGCTTGTTAATAAAATTTTTAAAATGATGGCACTAATGGAACTCCTGTGGTATCTCTCATGGGTGTAATATGCTTGGTCTCATCATGTTCCTGCACAGTATTCAGAGTCTGCTGAGGTAAGAAAATTAACTTTAGCTCCGAAACATCTTGTGGTTTCATCTTGCCACAAAGCTGCAAGAGTGAGTGGGATTAGTGATGATGTTTACAGTGTTATATTAGCACATCATGCAGTCAGATCAAACTTATAGTGCAATGGAACATTATGATTTATAACAAGATTATTTCAAGTTATCTTGATGTTTAGATTTTGCTGTCTATTGGTCAAACCAAATGATATTTTGTGCTCAACACACACATAATACTGAAGACAAGTTGTCATAAAAAGAAATTAAAAGGAAGACTTTGGACCAAAACAAAATCTAAAAGAACTGCAGATGCTTGAAAAGCTCGGCAGTTCTAGCAGCATTTGTGAAGAGAAATCAGAGATTCTGAGGAAGACTTTAGAGCATCCTTCTTGACTTAAAGACATCCTCAAACACTACACAGCCAATGGATGAAATTTGAAATATGATCACTCTTGTAATGTGGGAAACATGGCAATCAATTGCAAGCTCCAACGAACATCGATGTGATACTAATCTGATAACCTGAGGTTCATTCATAGATACATATTTGCTAGGAGACCAGGGAGAATTTGAGTGTTCTTTTTCATCGTGTCATGGGATTTTTTACATCCACCTGAGGGAGAAGACAGGGTTTAATATACTATCTGAAATAGAGCAGCTCTGACAATGCAACTCCAGGGATGCAACTGTGCACTAGAATTTCAAGATGGGATCTTTTTTCACCAAGAGGATTGTGAAAATTTATAACTCTCTGCCTCAGAAGGAGACTGGGTTGTTGAATACTTTCAGGATGGAGGTGGATTGAATCTTGTTGGGAAATGGATCCATATCCATAGTGTCAGCCCTGCATTCATCCCTGGAACATCTGGACAACAAAAACACCTACACAGACTCCTGCTCATTGACACCAGCTCTTCCTTCAACACCGTAATCCCCTCCAGGCTGATCTCAAGACTCTGCGACTCTGGTCTCGGCCCCACCCTCTGCAGCTGGATCCTCAGCTTTCTGACCCACAGACTGCAGTCAGTGAGGACAGGTACCTGCACCTCCTCCGCAATAACACTCAACACTGGAGCCTCCCAAGGGTACGTCCTCAGCCCCCTGCTATACTCCCTGTACACCCATGACTGTGTTGCCAAATTCTGAGTGAACACTATCTACAAGTTCGCTGATGACACGACCATAGTGGGACAGATATCTAACAATGACAAATCAAAATACAGAAGGGAAATAGACAGCCTGGTGATGTGGTACAATCAGAACAAGCTTTCTCTCAATGGCAGCAAAACTAAAGAAATGATCATTGACTTCAGAAAGGAAAAAGTAGAACACACCGTCATCTACAACAACGGAGCTGAGGTTGAGATGGTGGAGAGCATCAAGTTCCTCGGAGTGATGATAACTGATGACCTGTCCTGGACGTCCTATGTAGATGCGATGGTCAAGAAGGCACAAAAACACCTCTTCTTCCTTAGGAAGCTCAGGAAATTTATCAAATTTCCTGAGGCGGCCAACATCATCACATCCCGATAATGATCTCATATAACCTCTTTTGTTAGTCAGAAAGTACAGAAGCCTGAACACACGCATTAGCAAGTTCAGGAACAGCTTCTTTCAGACTGTTATTAGACTGATGAATGGATTGACTAGCCTCAAATAACACTGATCTTGCCAATGTTGATCTCGCCTAGTGCACACCCTGTGCAATGTAACCTGTATGCCTCTGTCTTTTTGATCTGTACGTCCTTGCTTGTTATGATCTGCCTGTACTACTCGCAAACCAAGGTGTTCACTGTACTTTCGTACGTGTATCAATAAATCAATCAATCAGTGATTATTAGGGCTAGATTGGAATCTGAAATCAGAAAACAAACAGATCACGATCTTGTTGAATGGTGGAGAAGACCCAAAGGGTTGAATAGTCTCTCCTCGTCCGTATTCCCTTTTGTATGTTCATTTCTGATTAGGGTTTGGATAGCTCAGTTGGCTGGATGGCTGATTAGAGAAATACTAACCATGAGTAGAACATAGAACATAGAACATTACAGCACAGTACAGGCCCTTCGGCCCTCGATGTTGTGCCGAGTGTTCAGTTCCCACCCTAGTTGAGGTGACTATGCTTCTTAGCCTCTGACCTCACCTGAAATATGGTAACCCTTAAGTTAAACTACCACCTGTCATCTCTCTCTAATGGGAAAGCAGTCTCTCTTTAATCATGTGAGAGCAGAAGTCAGGTGTCCTGAGGAAGGGTTCCTGGACCCAAAATATTAACTTTGATTTCTCTCCACAGATACTGCCAGACCTACTGAGCTTTCTCAGCTATATCTGTTTTTGTTTATGACAGGTTATATTGGCTGGCAAATGTTAACCTTCAAGTTAGTGACCAGAATTACTTTCTGTCCGCCTTCAAACTGTTGTTTTAAAATGCTAATTTTAATTCCATTTCCAAATTCCCAGTATTTGCTCCCTTTGTACATGAAACTCTCCAACATCCGGTTTCAATGAAAGTTCAACGAATTGAAACGTTAACTCTGTTTCTTGGTCCACAGATGCTGTCGGACCTACTGAGTGTTTCCAATTTATCGTTCTTATTTTCAGAGCTGAAATCTATGGAGATCAACATGAATTATTCTTCAGTCTTTTCAACCTTGACCATGGAAGTTCAGGTGCAATGTTAACAGAACACCAATTTACCCAACAGGCTCCAAACCATGACCAATATAAGACCAGGAAGGGGAAAAAAAAACACAGTTAGCCCCATCGGCCTCTTCTGCCATTGAATGACATCTAGGCCTAACTCGGTTCATTTGCCTGTGATTTGCATCCTTTAGTGGGGTTGATTAAGAAAAACTACCAACCTGGAGTTAAAAGTAAGCAATTAACCTGTCACCTCCGCTGTTTGTGAAAGACATAGCTAGACTTCTGCGTCTGCTCTTTCTGAATTCAAAGAAATTCAAATTCAGAAATTCAAAATTCTGAGTGATGCTTTTGGAAGGGAGGGCTGTGGTGTAATAGTATTGTCACTAGACTCATAGTCCTGAGAGCTAGGCTAATGCTCTGTGAGCATAAGTTTGAAAGCTCTCCTTGGCAGATGACATTTCGATCCATAAATTTCAGTTTCCAATGGCTAGCCAATGTTAATTACCCATCACTATTGTTAAAAACCTGCATTATTCACTTTTGTCCTCGGAGATAATGGGAACTGCAGATGCTGGAGAATCCGAGATAACAAAGTGTGGAGCTGGACGAACACAGCAGGCCAAGCAGCATCTTATGAAGGGTCTAGGCCCGAAACGTCAGCTTTTGTGCTCCTAAGATGCTGCTTGGCCTGCTGTGTTCATCCAACTCCACACCTTGTTATCACTATTGTCCTTATCTGGTCTGGGCTACATGTGACTCCAGATCCATAACAATATAGTTGACTCTTGAACAAAACCTGAGGGAGCTGTGGACGCTGTGAATCAGGAACAAAAACAGAAGTTGCTGGAAAAGCTCGGCAGGTCTGGCAGCATCTGCGCAGATAAAATCAGAGTTAACCTTCCGGGTCTGGTGACCCTTCATCAAAGCACTACTGAGGAAGGGTCACTGGATCTGAAACGTTAACTCTGATTTTCTCTTCACAGATGCTGCCAGACCTGCCGAGCTCTTCCAGCAACTTTGTTTTTGTTGTTGTTGTTGCGTTGACTCTTAACTGTCCTCAGCGAGTTTCTCAATTTAAATAGTAATTAAGGATGGACAATAAATGCTACATGGCTTCATCACGAATAAATCAAAAATCTCTTGGATGTGTACCAGACTTAGCTCAACAAGGAAAATTGTATAGAAACTGAGAGTACTGGTGAAACTCAGCAGGTCAGACAGCGAATGTAGAGGTGGAAAACAAAATAGTACTAATGTTTTCAGTTCAATGTAGATCTTTTGTAAACTCTGTTCCCGTTAGCTGATGGTATGAGGACTGGAGAGCACAGGTTCAATATTTTGGTGCAAGGGGAATGTGAGGATTTTTTTTCTGTATAATGTGTTGAGTTAGAAGTCACTGCCCATGAGGCTGGAGCAAATGAACACAGTCAGCCATTTCAAAAGGAAATTGATGATGGAAATTGCTTGGATATATGGATAGGGCAGGGAAATGGGACTGACTAAATTAGCCTATAGCGGACCAGCATAGACACGATGGACCGAATGGTTTCTTCCTCTCCTGCAATAACTCTACAACTCATTGCCTTCCTGGCTAGTAACGGGTTATTATTTATTCTGCCATGTTCTTGTGAAATCTCTCCCGTTGAAAAAAAAATAAGAATCAAATCTACACACACCTGAGTGGGGATGAGTTGCAACTTCCTTTTCCTCATTTTTCATGGAGATGCCTCTAAGAAGGAATTAGATATAGTTCTCATGTCTAAAGGCATCAAAGGATTTGGGGATAAAGCAGGGCAATCAACTACAATCATATTGAATGGTGGAGTAGGTGCAAAAGGCTGAATGGCCTCCTCCTAGTTTCTAATGCTTCTTCTCGTCCCAACAACCATCATGTTTTCCTGGTCTTGGCAGAAACTGCTTTTGTCACTCGCCTTCCCTGCTTTACTGAGCGAGACACTGAAACTGTGTCCCTTGGTTTATCTCCACTGCCAAGTAAATTTCTGAGCGAGACTTGCACCCAAGAACTTTGGGTGACAGGAACGATTCCCATTGAGCCTCTGGTGGATGAATTAACGATCAATAAACCACTCGATTAAAACTACATTAGTAACACACACATATTGTTTTCCTGCACACTGTGCTGTCTCAGTTAAGAACATTGCACGTATAGAAAGTAATGAACACCCTTTGGCTGATTTGACATTCCCTAGCCTTACCTTGAAGCACAACAGGATTAACAAATCCACTCTTGTCTGGCTATGCTTGACAAAGCTAGGCTGAAAGGTTGACAGTGATTGCAAGAAAAGAAATGACACCTTTCTAATATACCTTCCCTTTGCAATCTCCATCTGTGGTTATTTCTTCTGCAGCAACAACAATATTACACCACTTCCGTATTCCAAAACCAATACAATAAAGCTGAGCAATAGGATGAAAACTTTGAGCAGCGAGGCTGCAGTACTCAGAGTCTTCTAACTCCATCCTGGCATTGTCTTACAGAGCTCAATTTCCTGCCTTTAATTTCATTGTATCTCCCTAATGATTCATATTATCCTTGATGGCTTGAGCCTCATGAGTGTAATTTGATCATTTGATCTATTGCCCTCACCATAGCCCATACTGTCTCACATCCCTGATAAACAGTATAGTCCCATCTTCACACACTAGTCCATATCAATGCCCAAATCTCACCACAATATTGTAGAAGTGAGTAAGAGTTAGAAAAGGTTAATGATGAGGAGTGCTTTAAGCACCACCCATATGATTTTGTTATAGGGGCTCGGTGGGAGAACAGCTCAGGATCTTGAAGGAGTAAAACCCACCAAATGTGTCCATGTTATAGTCTCTGTAACAATCGTAAATCATGGTGTAGTGGAATTACCTCTGGACTGGTAATCTAAAGGCCCATTTAATACTCTGGGGACTTGGGTTTACATCCCAACGATGGATGGTGGAAATTTGGATTTAACTAATAGATCTAGAATTAGAAGCTAGTGTCAGTGATGCTGGCCACGAAACTACAGTGAATTGTTGTAAAAACACACATCTTAGAACCCTTACAGTGCGGAAGGAGGCTATTCAGCCTATTGAATCCAAACTGACCCTCTGAACAACAACTCATCCCCTCCTACGCTATCCCTGTAACCCTGCATTTCCCATGCTAATACCCCGAGCCTGCATATCCCTGTATAATTCAGCATGGCCAGTCCACCTAATTTGCAATTTCTGGACTGTGGAAGGAAATAGGAGCACCAGAGGAAGCCCACACAGACACAGTGAGAACATGCAAACTCCATGCAGTCACCCAAGGCTGTAATTAAACTAGGGTCCCTGACACTGTGATGTAGCAGTGCTATCCACTGAGCCACCATGCTACCCCATCAGAATTGACAGTCAAGACTACAACTTAGCTGATATCCCACTAAATAAAGGTGGGCCTTCTGGCTCTCTAGCTTTGCCGTCTGCCCACCTCCCCTGCCATCAAATGGTACCCTTTGAGGAAGGATATCCTGTGCACTATCTGTTTCCGCGTGTATGTGACTCCAGGTCTACAGTAACTTGGTTGATTCTCAACTGTCCTCTGAAACAGCTGAGCAACCATTCTGTTTGAGGTCAATTAGAGATGGGCAACAAATGCTGACTTAAACAACAGTATCCACAACACCAATAGGTATATCATAAAGCAAAGAACTGTGGAAGCTGGAGACACTCAGCAGGCCTGGTAGCATCTGTGGAGAATGCAGAGTTAGCATTTTGAGTCAGGTGGTCGTTCCTCAGAACACACTAGGTTCAAAGCTTGGTTAACTTTGTTTTCTCTCCATAGATGCTGCCAGAGCTACTGAGTTCCTTCAGCAACTTCTGTTTTTGTTTGACCCCAATAGTGTGCCTGGTGTTGCTCCTGACATGCTCTCCTGCATTCCTTTTCGAACCAGAGTTGGTGGTCATGATATACCATTAGAGAATGACACTGCTGCTACTGATGGCACACAGTGCCTCATGGATGTCCAGTCATGAGTTGTATTGTCACTTTCACTCCCTAATAGCACTTAATATCTCAAGATCCCCTGATAACTTATCTTCACCCGTTCTGTATCCCAATGGCATCTTTTGCTCCTCTCGTATCTGGATTGAGTTGCAAAGGTCTAAGATTAATATGAAAGGAATGAAAATATCATGAACAGCTCTAGGGAAACTGTTTTTTCACACATGTACAAAACAAATAATGAAGCTAAATAAAAATGTAAACAACTTTGTTAATATTTTAGTTGCAATTCACTATTAGGAATGTTTTAATTCCCTCATGTCCAGAATTTTAATCATAGTTTCATGTACATTAACAGATCCCTGATAATGAAAACATTTTCCAATAATAACCATTGAACTGTGACACTTAATTATTTTCTAAAGGTTAAAAGTAGTCCCCAGGAGCAATAAATGTAAATATGTTAAACTCAATTACCCTACATCTCAGTAGCTGTCCAGAATGGCCATTGGATTTGTGTTATCTGCTCAGATAAATCAAACAGAACTTTAATGTTTGAATTCTCATCCAAGAGTCCCCTGATTATCTGTCGCCCTCTGAGCGTGTTAATGTCAGCTTTGGTTCAAAGTTGCCAGTTGGGACTGCACTTGGAAATCATTTCACTGGCTACTCCTGAGGGAGTGAAATGAACTAAATAAATGCAAGTTTGAGCATATTTGGAAAAGGAGAGGGAGACAAGACATTAGATACCAATTGCTCAGTAATCCTGGTTGTGTTAAGTAACAACCAGTTTGAGATTATCACTCTGTCGCTCTGTGTGTGGTTCACTTATGGTAGAAGGTATATGGGGCAACTTGTCTTCCACAATATAAATGGACGTGTTTTCAAATCATGCCTTTCTCTAATGAAACAAAAATGAGTGAATCAGATAAGATTTTTACAACAAATGGTTCGAAATCTACCAGCCGACTCTTGTGATCAAATCAGAGACTCTTCACGGCCGATCAAGCAATCTCCTCATTCAAATCCTCCCTGTCCGTGGAATTCTCTGCCAGCGAAAGCGGTTTATCGCAGAACATTGAATGTTTTCAACAAGGAATTAGATGTAGTTCTCAGGGCTAAAGGGATAAAAGGAACATGGGACTGAGTTGGATGATCAGCCACCATCATATTGAGCTGAGGGGCAAGTTGTCACGCAGAGGGGTGGTGTGTGTAGGGTGGAAGTGGTAGACAGTTATAACTTTTAAAACACACTTGGGCAGGTGGATAGGGTTCGTGGGATGTGGGCCAGATGCAGGCAAATGGGGCTAGCTTAGTTCAGTTTAGGATACCTGGTTGGCACGGATGAGTTGGATCGAAGGGTCTGTTTCAGAGCTGTATAACTCCATGATTATCTGGAACAGGCTCAAAGGGCTGAATGGCCAACCTCTGATCCTATTTTCTATGTTTTTTTAGAGCTTCCTCATCTGCTGGATGCTAATCTAAACTTACAGGTAGTTAGGCCTAATGGTGAGATTTGTGCAGTGCTAATGAATTGGTCAGACTGGTTCTCAGATGCAACGCAAATGGTTCACAATTCAACTTTAGCCAGCATTCTCACACGGCAGGATGTAGAAATAGAAAGTTTTATTTGGGAACAGATGTGCTAGCTTTTCAAGTGGCTACATAGAGAGCAATATACACTGCATCTATCTGTCTGACCACCCAGTCCAGGTTGAAGCGTCAAATTGAGGCTTTAAAAAGCCAGCAGGCTTGGCAGCATCAAGAAAAGGAGTTAATATTTTAAGTCTAATGTGATTCTTCTTCCAAAGAGACCGTACTGAGCTTGATACATTTCTCTCTCCACACAGATACGACCAGACCTGTTGAGTTTCTCCAGCACTTTCTTGTTGTATTTCAGGTCGGCAGCATCCACTTTGCTGTTAATAAATTGCAGATGATTCTCAGATGTAGTGGTGAGGGTGAACTGCGTAACTGAACGTACAGTCTTTCAGGTGAGATTTTAAGCTAATGTCCCATCTGTTTGATTCTTCAACAATTTGCAAGTGGATTCTGGCCAAAAGTTTTCCCTGAGCTGAAGTTTCAGAATACCATGGATACTAGAAATCTCAAATGTGAGTAGAAAATTTTGGAAATATGGCAGTTCTCTGGAGAGAGAGAGAAACTTTAGAATTAGGAGCAGATGTAGGCCATTCGGTCCCTCGAAGCTGATCTGCCATTTCATACTATCATGGTCAATCTCAAATTGGCCCCAACTCCACTTTCCTTCCCACTGTGCATAACTGTTCAACCCATTCCTGATTAAAACTCTATCTCCTCCTTAAATTTACTCAATATTCTGGTTTGAGGGAGTGTATCCCACAGATACAGCACCCTTTGAGAGAAATGCAAGTACTTGTCCTATAACACGATAGTTATGTTCCTGTGTGACCTCATGCTACAGAAAATCATGTTATAGAGAAATCGCTACAGAATCACATTCCAGAACCTTCACCCCATCCCCCTCTCTGATGAAGGGTCTAGGCCCGAAACGTCAGCTTTTGTGCTCCTGAGATGCTGCTTGGCCTGCTGTGTTCATCCAGCCTCACATTTTGTTGTCTTGGATTCTCCAGCATCTGCAGTTCTCATTATCTCTCACAGAAAATCACTATACGTGTACAGCAGAAAGTTCACTTTATCCAGTCAGCATCCAGTATTCATCAGTCACATTGCAACCAATTTGTGTTAATGAAACACACGTTACAGCTGAGCCACCTGTAATTTCTCTTCATTTTTGTTTTAAATCAGATACCCCTTATCCAAAAAGAATGACCTCCCATTCTAGATTGCCCCAAATGAGGAAATGTCCTCTCTCCATCTCCTTTGTCAATCTCCTTTAGCATCTTATATGCATCTACATAAACAATGTTAACTTTTCAAGTTGATGACATTCACTGGGATCATACATGGGAAAGGTCATTGGCTATAGTGTTAACTCTGATTTGCTCTCTCTTCACAGATGCTGCCTGACATGGTGAGTGCTTCCAGCTCCTTCTGTTCTGTGAGAGCACACAAAGTGGTCGATCCTTTCATTGTAATCAGAGATAATGGGAACGGCAGATGCTGGAGAATCCAAGATAACAAAGTGTGAAGTTGGATGAACACAGCAGGCCAAGCAGCATCTCAGGAGCACCAAAGCTGACGTTTCGGGCCTAGACCCTTCATCAGAGAGGGGGATGGGGAGAGGGAACTGGAATAAATAGGGAGAGGGGGGAGGTGGACAGAAGATGGATAGAGGAGAAGATAGGAGGAGAGGACAGTATAGGTGGGGAGGGGATAGGTCAGTCCTGGGGGCATGGACAGGTCAAGGAGGTGGGATGAGGTTAGTAGATGGGAAATGGAGGTGCGGCTTGAGATGGGAGGAAGGGATAGGTGAGAGGAAGAACAGGTTAGGGAGGCGGGGACGAGCTGGGCTGGTTTTGGGATGCAGTAGGGGAAGGGGACGAGCTGGGCTGGTTTTGGGATGCGGTGGGGGAAGGGGAGATTTTGAAGCTGGTGAAGTCCACACTGATACCATTGGGCTGCAGGGTTCCCAAGCAGAATATGAGTTGCTTTTCCTGCAACCTTCGGGTGGCATCATTGTGGCACTGCAGGAGGCCCATGGTGGATTTCGTTGTGCTGTTTTTTGTGGAAACTTGTGTGTTGAACAATTGCTTTGAGCAGGGAGACTGCTGTTCTAAACTGCACCAAGTAGTTTTAGCCCATTAACCCACTGCTCGCTGAAACACATTGGCTCCCGTTCAGCAAGCTTCAAATTTCAGATTCTTCTCCTCTTCTTTCCCTTACTTCTTTAAACCACCTCCAGCCCTACAATTCTTCAAGAACTTTACATTCCTCCTAACACCAGCCTCCTGTCAATCTTGTCACTCTGCTGCATGTTTACCATCATCACTTAACGCTCACAGCCTCTACAAACACTTTAACTTAGCTTTTAGTTACTTCTAGTAAAATCTCACATTTATATAGTACCTTTCCCAAGCACTGGCTGTCTCAAAGCACTTTACATTGAGCGAAGTACTTTTGACAGTTGTTACTGATAGAATGTGGGAAATGCAGCGGGCAATTTATGCACAGCACAAATGTCAATGTGATAATGATAATAAATAGTCTGTTTTCTTAGGCGTTGGCTGATGGACAAGTATCATCCAGAGAGGATTCTCACCTGTTTCTTTGAAATAGCACCATCAGCTCTTGTATGCCATTGAGAGGGTAGAAGGGGCTTCAATTTAACATCTCACTGAAAGACAGAACCTTCAACAGTGCAGCATTCCCTCAGTGCGACGCTGGGTATGTCAGGCTCCAAATTTAAATCTCTGGTTTTGTGTTCTTTTTGTTATCTAATTTGTGTTCCTGTAATGTATTTGGGGCAGGAGCAAATTACTGCAAGTTGCTGGAATCTGTACTGAAGACAACAAATGCTTGAGATCACAGCAGGTCAGCCACCATCCATGGAGAGAAAGTAAGCTAACGTTTTAAGTTTAGATGACTCTTCATTTCATGACTTTAAAGAGCTTGCATCTATAATGTGAGTCTTTCTACACAAAACATCCTTGTAAAGTTTCTGGGAATGAGATATGGGAAACTTTTTCACAAAGGCTAAGATTAGATGAAAGCAAAATTCTGGCCTTGTTTCTCTGTACCTGATTTAGTTACTCTCTGTCTGAGCCTCTTGCCCTTTTGACCTAATATTTCACTTCGGTGTTTTTTTCCCCTTTTGTACAGTGACTTAATGCAACAAGAGAGAGAATAAAATCCAAAAGAAAAAATCCTAAAAGAAATTGCTAAAAATCAACAAAACAGGCTGGAGGTGAGAAATTGTATCAGAAATAATGGGAACTGCAGATGCTGGAGAATCCCAAGATAATAAAGTGTGAAGCTGGATGAACACAGCAGGCCCAGCAGCATCTCAGGAGCACAAAAGCTGATGTTTCGGGCCTAGACCCTTCATCAGAGACAGCCTCTCTCTGATGAAGGGTCTAGACCCGAAATGTGAGCTTTTGTGCTCCTGAGATGCTGCTTGGCCTGCTGTGTTCATCCACCTTCACACTTTGTTATCTTGGAGGTGTGAAATTGCCTTGTTTTGCACCTATATTACACACTATCTTCTCTTCTATCCATCTTCGGTCCGCCTCCCCCTCTCTCCCTATTTATTCCAGAAGCCTCACCCCATCCCCCTTTTCTGATGAAGGGTCTAGGCCCAAAACGTCAGCTTTTGTGCTCCTGAGATGCTGCTTGGCCTGCTGTGTTCATCCAGCTCCACACTTTGTTATCTCGGATTCTCGAGCATCTGCAGTTCCCATTATCGCTCTTATACACTGTTCTGTCTGGATTTACATCGACATGAAATATTTTTGACGTTTGCATTTAAATATATTTTGATTGCAGCTTGCCACCTTACGTTTTTCTTTCTTTGCAACCTTTTGTTCCTTATCTGTTGCTGAAGGTGCTGGAGGTGCTGGGGTGGACAAGGTCAGGAATGACATGACACCAGGACATGGTCCAACAGGTTTATTTGAAAACACAAGCTTTCCAAGCACTGCTCCTTCATCAGGTGTCAGTGAGAGAGAAGACATCAGACACAGAATTTATAAGAAAAAGATCAGAGGGTCATAGAACTGATGTATCTGTATTGAACAAACCTAAAGTGGCTGTTAAATCTTTCATCAGTTAGTAAGGAGGTGCAGGTTTCAATTGATTAATATGCAAATCCCAGAATTTCTTTCAAGTCACTGCCCTGAGATAGCCAGAGGTTATATTAGTATACCAGACGTGACATCTCAGGTCAGACAATGCTATTAAGACGTGAGGCTTTCCTCAGAAGGCAGACACAGGATACGACCGATAGGGTACCCTTCACTCTCTCGTACTTCCCCGGAGCAGAGAAACTACACCATGCTCTTCGCAGCCTTCAACGCATCATTGATGACAATGAGTACCTCACCACGACCTCCCCCACGCCTCCACTTCTCACCTTCAAACAACCGCCAGAACGTAAACAGACTGTTGTTCGCAGCCAATTGCGCAGCCTTCAGGACATCATTGACCACACCACCACACAACCCTGGCATAGCAACCTCTGCAAGACATGTCAGATCATCAACGCTGATGCTACCCTCACACGTGGGAATGGCACCCACCACATACACGGTAAACATTCATGTCACCTGGCCATCGTTGTCTATCTCATACACTGCAGGCAATGGTACTCTTAGGCATGGTATATTGGTGAGACCGTGCAAACACTACAACAATGGGTG
The DNA here is from genome assembly GCF_030684315.1 of Stegostoma tigrinum. Classification (NCBI taxonomy): domain Eukaryota; kingdom Metazoa; phylum Chordata; class Chondrichthyes; order Orectolobiformes; family Stegostomatidae; genus Stegostoma; species Stegostoma tigrinum. The sequence continues at coordinate 5,342,381 of NC_081354.1, forward strand.
AATATAGATAGACTGGAGAGTTGGGCAGATAAATGGCAGATGGAGTTCAATCCGGGCAAATGCAAGGTGATGCATTTTCGAAGATTTAATTCAAGGGCGAACTATACTGTAAATGGAAAAGTCCTAGGGAAAATTGATGAGCAGAGAGATCTGGGTGTTCAGGTCCATTGTTCCCTGAAGGTGACAACGCAGGTCAATAGGGTGGTCAAGAAGGCATACGGCATGCTTTCCTTCATTGGACGGGGTATTGAGTACAAGAGTTGGCAGGTCATGTTACAATTGTGTAAGACTTTGGTTTGGCCACATTTGGAGTACTGTGTACGATTGTGGTCGCCACATTACCAAAAGGATGTGGACGCTTTGGAGAGGGTGCAGAGGAGGTTCACCAGGATGTTGCCTGGTATGGAGGGTGCTAGCTATGAAGAGAGGTTGAGTAGATTAGGATTATTTTCATTAGAAAGACGGAGATTGAGGGGGGACCTGATTGAGGTCTACAAAATCATGAGGGGTATAGACAGGGTGGCTAGCAAGAAGCTTTTTCCCAGAGTGGGGGACTCAATTACGAGGTGTTACGAGTTCAAAGTGAGAGGAGGAAAGTTTAAGGGAGAAATGCGTGGAAAGTTCTTTACGCAGAGGGTGGTGGGTGCCTGGAACGCATTGCCAGCGGAGGTGGTAGACGCAGACACGTTAGCATCTTTTAAGATATATCTGGAGAGGTACATGGATGGGCAGGGAGCAAAGGGATACAGACCCTTAGAAAATAGATAGAACATAGAACATTACAGCACAGGACAGGCCCTTCAGTCCTTGATGTTGTGCCGACCTGTCATTCCGATCTCAAGCCCATCGAACCTACACTATTCCATGTACATCCATGTGCTTGTCCAATGACAATTTAAATGTACTTAAAGTTGGCGAATCTACTACCGTTGCAGGCAAAGCGTTCCATTCTCTTACTACTCTCTGAGTAAAGAAACTACCTCTGACATCTGTCCTATATCTTTCACCCCTCAATTTAAAGCTATGCCCCCTTGTGCTCGCCGTCACCACCCCAGGAAAAAGGCTCTCCCCATCC